>NW_028154058.1:160000-167374 GCF_964211835.1 Anser anser | reverse complement strand
TTCGGGTACACCTGAACTCCCTGGGGGAGCCTTTACGCAACCCCACACTCAACAGGACTCTGCGTCTTCACTCTTTCCTAACAACCCTAAACATAACCCTAACCGCAACAAGAAGCTGAACCCGAGTTAGACCCGAAAAAACACGTACGGTGCCACTTTCTGCCATCAAAAAGTGCTCTCAGCGGAAGCCTTTGGGTACACCTGAACTCCCTGGGGGAGCCTTTACGCAACCCCACACTCAACAGGACTCTGCGTCTTCACTCTTTCCTAACAACCCTAAACATAACCCTAACCGCAACAAGAAGGTGAACCCGAGTTAGACCCGAAAAAACACGTACGGTGCCACTTTCTGCCATCCAAAAGTGCTCTCAGCGGAAGCCTTTGGGTACACCTGAACTCCCTGGGGGAGCCTTTACGCAACCCCACACTCAACAGGACTCTGCGTCTTCACTCTTTCCTAACAACCCTAAACATAACCCTAACCGCAACAAGAAGCTCAACCCGAGTTAGACCCGAAAAAACACGTACGGTGCCACTTTCTGCCATCAAAAAGTGCTCTCAGCGGAAGCCTTTGGGTACACCTGAACTCCCTGGGGGAGCCTTTACGCAACCCCGCACTCAACAGGACTCTGCGTCTTCACTCTTTCCTAACAACCCTAAACATAACCCTAACCGCAACAAGAAGCTCAACCCGAGTTAGACCCGAAAAAACACGTACGGTGCCACTTTCTGCCATCAAAAAGTGCTCTCAGCGGAAGCCTTTGGGTACACCTGAACTCCCTGGGGGAGCCTTTACGCAACCCCACACTCAACAGGACTCTGCGTCTTCACTCTTTCCTAACAACCCTAAACATAACCCTAACCGCAACAAGAAGCTCAACCCGAGTTAGACCCGAAAAAACACGTACGGTGCCACTTTCTGCCATCAAAAAGTGCTCTCAGCGGAAGCCTTTGTGTACACCTGAACTCCCTGGGGGAGCCTTTACGCAACCCCACACTCAACAGGACTCTGCGTCTTCACTCTTTCCTAACAACCCTAAACATAACCCTAACCGCAACAAGAAGCTGAACCCGAGTTAGACCCGAAAAAACACGTACGGTGCCACTTTCTGCCATCAAAAAGTGCTCTCAGCGGAAGCCTTTGGGTACACCTGAACTCCCTGGGGGAGCCTTTACGCAACCCCACACTCAACAGGACTCTGCGTCTTCACTCTTTCCTAACAACCCTAAACATAAGCCTAACCGCAACAAGAAGCTGAACCCGAGTTAGACCCGAAAAAACACGTACGGTGCCACTTTCTGCCATCAAAAAGTGCTCTCAGCGGAAGCCTTTGGGTACACCTGAACTCCCTGGGGGAGCCTTTACGCAACCCCACACTCAACAGGACTCTGCGTCTTCACTCTTTCCTAACAACCCTAAACATAACCCTAACCGCAACAAGAAGCTGAACCCGAGTTAGACCCGAAAAAACACGTACGGTGCCACTTTCTGCCATCAAAAAGTGCTCTCAGCGGAAGCCTTTGGGTACACCTGAACTCCCTGGGGGAGCCTTTACGCAACCCCACACTCAACAGGACTCTGCGTCTTCACTCTTTCCTAACAACCCTAAACATAACCCTAACCGCAACAAGAAGCTGAACCCGAGTTAGACCCGAAAAAACACGTACGGTGCCACTTTCTGCCATCAAAAAGTGCTCTCAGCGGAAGCCTTTGGGTACACCTGAACTCCCTGGGGGAGCCTTTACACAACCCCACACTCAACAGGACTCTGCGTCTTCACTCTTTCCTAACAACCCTAAACATAACCCTAACCGCAACAAGAAGCTCAACCCGAGTTAGACCCGAAAAAACACGTACGGTGCCACTTTCTGCCATCAAAAAGTGCTCTCAGCGGAAGCCTTTGGGTACACCTGAACTCCCTGGGGGAGCCTTTACGCAACCCCACACTCAACAGGACTCTGCGTCTTCACTCTTTCCTAACAACCCTAAACATAACCCTAACCGCAACAAGAAGCTGAACCCGAGTTAGACCCGAAAAAACACGTACGGTGCCACTTTCTGCCATCCAAAAGTGCTCTCAGCGGAAGCCTTTGGGTACACCTGAACTCCCTGGGGGAGCCTTTACGCAACCCCACACTCAACAGGACTCTGCGTCTTCACTCTTTCCTAACAACCCTAAACATAACCCTAACCGCAACAAGAAGCTCAACCCGAGTTAGACCCGAAAAAACACGTACGGTGCCACTTTCTGCCATCAAAAAGTGCTCTCAGCGGAAGCCTTTGGGTACACCTGAACTCCCTGGGGGAGCCTTTACGCAACCCCACACTCAACAGGACTCTGCGTCTTCACTCTTTCCTAACAACCCTAAACATAACCCTAACCGCAACAAGAAGCTGAACCCGAGTTAGACCCGAAAAAACACGTACGGTGCCACTTTCTGCCATCAAAAAGTGCTCTCAGCGGAAGCCTTTGGGTACACCTGAACTCCCTGGGGGAGCCTTTACGCAACCCCACACTCAACAGGACTCTGCGTCTTCACTCTTTCCTAACAACCCTAAACATAACCCTAACCGCAACAAGAAGCTGAACCCGAGTTAGACCCGAAAAAACACGTACGGTGCCACTTTCTGCCATCCAAAAGTGCTCTCAGCGGAAGCCTTTGGGTACACCTGAACTCCCTGGGGGAGCCTTTACGCAACCCCACACTCAACAGGACTCTGCGTCTTCACTCTTTCCTAACAACCCTAAACATAACCCTAACCGCAACAAGAAGCTCAACCCGAGTTAGACCCGAAAAAACACGTACGGTGCCACTTTCTGCCATCAAAAAGTGCTCTCAGCGGAAGCCTTTGGGTACACCTGAACTCCCTGGGGGAGCCTTTACGCAACCCCACACTCAACAGGACTCTGCGTCTTCACTCTTTCCTAACAACCCTAAACATAACCCTAACCGCAACAAGAAGCTGAACCCGAGTTAGACCCAAAAAAACACGTACGGTGCCACTTTCTGCCATCAAAAAGTGCTCTCAGCGGAAGCCTTTGGGTACACCTGAACTCCCTGGGGGAGCCTTTACGCAACCCCACACTCAACAGGACTCTGCGTCTTCACTCTTTCCTAACAACCCTAAACATAACCCTAACCGCAACAAGAAGCTCAACCCGAGTTAGACCCGAAAAAACACGTACGGTGCCACTTTCTGCCATCAAAAAGTGCTCTCAGCGGAAGCCTTTGTGTACACCTGAACTCCCTGGGGGAGCCTTTACGCAACCCCACACTCAACAGGACTCTGCGTCTTCACTCTTTCCTAACAACCCTAAACATAACCCTAACCGCAACAAGAAGCTGAACCCGAGTTAGACCCGAAAAAACACGTACGGTGCCACTTTCTGCCATCAAAAAGTGCTCTCAGCGGAAGCCTTTGGGTACACCTGAACTCCCTGGGGGAGCCTTTACGCAACCCCACACTCAACAGGACTCTGCGTCTTCACTCTTTCCTAACAACCCTAAACATAACCCTAACCGCAACAAGAAGCTGAACCCGAGTTAGACCCGAAAAAACACGTACGGTGCCACTTTCTGCCATCAAAAAGTGCTCTCAGCGGAAGCCTTTGGGTACACCTGAACTCCCTGGGGGAGCCTTTACGCAACCCCACACTCAACAGGACTCTGCGTCTTCACTCTTTCCTAACAACCCTAAACATAACCCTAACCGCAACAAGAAGCTGAACCCGAGTTAGACCCGAAAAAACACGTACGGTGCCACTTTCTGCCATCAAAAAGTGCTCTCAGCGGAAGCCTTTGGGTACACCTGAACTCCCTGGGGGAGCCTTTACGCAACCCCACACTCAACAGGACTCTGCGTCTTCACTCTTTCCTAACAACCCTAAACATAACCCTAACCGCAACAAGAAGCTGAACCCGAGTTAGACCCGAAAAAACACGTACGGTGCCACTTTCTGCCATCAAAAAGTGCTCTCAGCGGAAGCCTTTGGGTACACCTGTACTCCCTGGGGGAGCCTTTACACAACCCCACACTCAACAGGACTCTGCGTCTTCACTCTTTCCTAACAACCCTAAACATAACCCTAACCGCAACAAGAAGCTGAACCCGAGTTAGACCCGAAAAAACACGTACGGTGCCACTTTCTGCCATCAAAAAGTGCTCTCAGCGGAAGCCTTTGGGTACACCTGAACTCCCTGGGGGAGCCTTTACGCAACCCCACACTCAACAGGACTCTGCGTCTTCACTCTTTCCTAACAACCCTAAACATAACCCTAACCGCAACAAGAAGCTGAACCCGAGTTAGACCCAAAAAAACACGTACGGTGCCACTTTCTGCCATCAAAAAGTGCTCTCAGCGGAAGCCTTTGGGTACACCTGAACTCCCTGGGGGAGCCTTTACGCAACCCCACACTCAACAGGACTCTGCGTCTTCACTCTTTCCTAACAACCCTAAACATAACCCTAACCGCAACAAGAAGGTGAACCCGAGTTAGACCCGAAAAAACACGTACGGTGCCACTTTCTGCCATCAAAAAGTGCTCTCAGCGGAAGCCTTTGGGTACACCTGAACTCCCTGGGGGAGCCTTTACGCAACCCCACACTCAACAGGACTCTGCGTCTTCACTCTTTCCTAACAACCCTAAACATAACCCTAACCGCAACAAGAAGCTCAACCCGAGTTAGACCCGAAAAAACACGTACGGTGCCACTTTCTGCCATCAAAAAGTGCTCTCAGCGGAAGCCTTTGGGTACACCTGAACTCCCTGGGGGAGCCTTTACGCAACCCCGCACTCAACAGGACTCTGCGTCTTCACTCTTTCCTAACAACCCTAAACATAACCCTAACCGCAACAAGAAGCTCAACCCGAGTTAGACCCGAAAAAACACGTACGGTGCCACTTTCTGCCATCAAAAAGTGCTCTCAGCGGAAGCCTTTGGGTACACCTGAACTCCCTGGGGGAGCCTTTACGCAACCCCACACTCAACAGGACTCTGCGTCTTCACTCTTTCCTAACAACCCTAAACATAACCCTAACCGCAACAAGAAGCTCAACCCGAGTTAGACCCGAAAAAACACGTACGGTGCCACTTTCTGCCATCAAAAAGTGCTCTCAGCGGAAGCCTTTGTGTACACCTGAACTCCCTGGGGGAGCCTTTACGCAACCCCACACTCAACAGGACTCTGCGTCTTCACTCTTTCCTAACAACCCTAAACATAACCCTAACCGCAACAAGAAGCTGAACCCGAGTTAGACCCGAAAAAACACGTACGGTGCCACTTTCTGCCATCAAAAAGTGCTCTCAGCGGAAGCCTTTGGGTACACCTGAACTCCCTGGGGGAGCCTTTACGCAACCCCACACTCAACAGGACTCTGCGTCTTCACTCTTTCCTAACAACCCTAAACATAAGCCTAACCGCAACAAGAAGCTGAACCCGAGTTAGACCCGAAAAAACACGTACGGTGCCACTTTCTGCCATCAAAAAGTGCTCTCAGCGGAAGCCTTTGGGTACACCTGAACTCCCTGGGGGAGCCTTTACGCAACCCCACACTCAACAGGACTCTGCGTCTTCACTCTTTCCTAACAACCCTAAACATAACCCTAACCGCAACAAGAAGCTGAACCCGAGTTAGACCCGAAAAAACACGTACGGTGCCACTTTCTGCCATCAAAAAGTGCTCTCAGCGGAAGCCTTTGGGTACACCTGAACTCCCTGGGGGAGCCTTTACGCAACCCCACACTCAACAGGACTCTGCGTCTTCACTCTTTCCTAACAACCCTAAACATAACCCTAACCGCAACAAGAAGCTGAACCCGAGTTAGACCCGAAAAAACACGTACGGTGCCACTTTCTGCCATCAAAAAGTGCTCTCAGCGGAAGCCTTTGGGTACACCTGAACTCCCTGGGGGAGCCTTTACACAACCCCACACTCAACAGGACTCTGCGTCTTCACTCTTTCCTAACAACCCTAAACATAACCCTAACCGCAACAAGAAGCTCAACCCGAGTTAGACCCGAAAAAACACGTACGGTGCCACTTTCTGCCATCAAAAAGTGCTCTCAGCGGAAGCCTTTGGGTACACCTGAACTCCCTGGGGGAGCCTTTACGCAACCCCACACTCAACAGGACTCTGCGTCTTCACTCTTTCCTAACAACCCTAAACATAACCCTAACCGCAACAAGAAGCTGAACCCGAGTTAGACCCGAAAAAACACGTACGGTGCCACTTTCTGCCATCCAAAAGTGCTCTCAGCGGAAGCCTTTGGGTACACCTGAACTCCCTGGGGGAGCCTTTACGCAACCCCACACTCAACAGGACTCTGCGTCTTCACTCTTTCCTAACAACCCTAAACATAACCCTAACCGCAACAAGAAGCTCAACCCGAGTTAGACCCGAAAAAACACGTACGGTGCCACTTTCTGCCATCAAAAAGTGCTCTCAGCGGAAGCCTTTGGGTACACCTGAACTCCCTGGGGGAGCCTTTACGCAACCCCACACTCAACAGGACTCTGCGTCTTCACTCTTTCCTAACAACCCTAAACATAACCCTAACCGCAACAAGAAGCTGAACCCGAGTTAGACCCAAAAAAACACGTACGGTGCCACTTTCTGCCATCAAAAAGTGCTCTCAGCGGAAGCCTTTGGGTACACCTGAACTCCCTGGGGGAGCCTTTACGCAACCCCACACTCAACAGGACTCTGCGTCTTCACTCTTTCCTAACAACCCTAAACATAACCCTAACCGCAACAAGAAGGTGAACCCGAGTTAGACCCGAAAAAACACGTACGGTGCCACTTTCTGCCATCAAAAAGTGCTCTCAGCGGAAGCCTTTGGGTACACCTGAACTCCCTGGGGGAGCCTTTACGCAACCCCACACTCAACAGGACTCTGCGTCTTCACTCTTTCCTAACAACCCTAAACATAACCCTAACCGCAACAAGAAGCTCAACCCGAGTTAGACCCAAAAAAACACGTACGGTGCCACTTTCTGCCATCAAAAAGTGCTCTCAGCGGAAGCCTTTGGGTACACCTGAACTCCCTGGGGGAGCCTTTACGCAACCCCGCACTCAACAGGACTCTGCGTCTTCACTCTTTCCTAACAACCCTAAACATAACCCTAACCGCAACAAGAAGCTGAACCCGAGTTAGACCCGAAAAAACACGTACGGTGCCACTTTCTGCCATCAAAAAGTGCTCTCAGCGGAAGCCTTTGGGTACACCTGAACTCCCTGGGGGAGCCTTTACGCAACCCCACACTCAACAGGACTCTGCGTCTTCACTCTTTCCTAACAACCCTAAACATAACCCTAACCGCAACAAGAAGCTCAACCCGAGTTAGACCCGAAAAAACACGTACGGTGCC
>NW_028154058.1:140000-155000 GCF_964211835.1 Anser anser | reverse complement strand
ACTCTGCGTCTTCACTCTTTCCTAACAACCCTAAACATAACCCTAACCGCAACAAGAAGCTGAACCCGAGTTAGACCCGAAAAAACACGTACGGTGCCACTTTCTGCCATCAAAAAGTGCTCTCAGCGGAAGCCTTTGGGTACACCTGAACTCCCTGGGGGAGCCTTTACGCAACCCCACACTCAACAGGACTCTGCGTCTTCGCTCTTTCCTAACAACCCTAAACATAACCCTAACCGCAACAAGAAGCTGAACCTGAGTTAGACCCGAAAAAACACGTACGGTGCCACTTTCTGCCATCCAAAAGTGCTCTCAGCGGAAGCCTTTGGGTACACCTGAACTCCCTGGGGGAGCCTTTACGCAACCCCACACTCAACAGGACTCTGCGTCTTCACTCTTTCCTAACAACCCTAAACATAACCCTAACCGCAACAAGAAGCTCAACCCGAGTTAGACCCGAAAAAACACGTACGGTGCCACTTTCTGCCATCAAAAAGTGCTCTCAGCGGAAGCCTTTGGGTACACCTGAACTCCCTGGGGGAGCCTTTACGCAACCCCACACTCAACAGGACTCTGCGTCTTCACTCTTTCCTAACAACCCTAAACATAACCCTAACCGCAACAAGAAGCTGAACCCGAGTTAGACCCGAAAAAACACGTACGGTGCCACTTTCTGCCATCAAAAAGTGCTCTCAGCGGAAGCCTTTGGGTACACCTGAACTCCCTGGGGGAGCCTTTACGCAACCCCACACTCAACAGGACTCTGCGTCTTCGCTCTTTCCTAACAACTCTAAACATAACCCTAACCACAACAAGAAGCTGAACCCGAGTTAGACCCGAAAAAACACGTACGGTGCCACTTTCTGCCATCAAAAAGTGCTCTCAGCGGAAGCCTTTGGGTACACCTGAACTCCCTGGGGGAGCCTTTACGCAACCCCACACTCAACAGGACTCTGCGTCTTCGCTCTTTCCTAACAACCCTAAACATAACCCTAACCGCAACAAGAAGCTGAACCCGAGTTAGACCCGAAAAAACACGTACGGTGCCACTTTCTGCCATCAAAAAGTGCTCTCAGCGGAAGCCTTTGGGTACACCTGAACTCCCTGGGGGAGCCTTTACGCAACCCCACACTCAACAGGACTCTGCGTCTTCACTCTTTCCTAACAACCCTAAACATAACCCTAACCGCAACAAGAAGCTGAACCCGAGTTAGACCCGAAAAAACACGTACGGTGCCACTTTCTGCCATCAAAAAGTGCTCTCAGCGGAAGCCTTTGGGTACACCTGAACTCCCTGGGGGATCCTTTACGCAACCCCACACTCAACAGGACTCTGCGTCTTCACTCTTTCCTAACAACCCTAAACATAACCCTAACTGCAACAAGAAGCTGAACCCGAGTTAGACCCGAAAAAACACGTACGGTGCCACTTTCTGCCATCAAAAAGTGCTCTCAGCGGAAGCCTTTGGGTACACCTGAACTCCCTGGGGGAGCCTTTACGCAACCCCACACTCAACAGGACTCTGCGTCTTCACTCTTTCCTAACAACCCTAAACATAACCCTAACCGCAACAAGAAGCTGAACCCGAGTTAGACCCGAAAAAACACGTACGGTGCCACTTTCTGCCATCAAAAAGTGCTCTCAGCGGAAGCCTTTGGGTACACGTGAACTCCCTGGGGGAGCCTTTACGCAACCCCACACTCAACAGGACTCTGCGCCTTCACTCTTTCCTAACAACCCTAAACATAACCCTAACCGCAACAAGAAGCTGAACCCGAGTTAGACCCGAAAAAACACGTACGGTGCCACTTTCTGCCATCAAAAAGTGCTCTCAGCGGAAGCCTTTGGGTACACCTGAACTCCCTGGGGGAGCCTTTACGCAACCCCACACTCAACAGGACTCTGCGTCTTCACTCTTTCCTAACAACCCTAAACATAACCCTAACCGCAACAAGAAGCTGAACCCGAGTTAGACCCGAAAAAACACGTACGGTGCCACTTTCTGCCATCAAAAAGTGCTCTCAGCGGAAGCCTTTGGGTACACCTGAACTCCCTGGGGGAGCCTTTACGCAACCCCACACTCAACAGGACTCTGCGTCTTCACTCTTTCCTAACAACCCTAAACATAACCCTAACCGCAACAAGAAGCTCAACCCGAGTTAGACCCGAAAAAACACGTACGGTGCCACTTTCTGCCATCAAAAAGTGCTCTCAGCGGAAGCCTTTGGGTACACCTGAACTCCCTGGGGGAGCCTTTACGCCACCCCACACTCAACAGGACTCTGCGTCTTCGCTCTTTCCTAACAACCCTAAACATAACCCTAACCGCAACAAGAAGCTGAACCCGAGTTAGACCCGAAAAAACACGTACGGTGCCACTTTCTGCCATCAAAAAGTGCTCTCAGCGGAAGCCTTTGGGTACACCTGAACTCCCTGGGGGAGCCTTTACGCAACCCCACACTCAACAGGACTCTGCGTCTTCACTCTTTCCTAACAACCCTAAACATAACCCTAACCGCAACAAGAAGCTCAACCCGAGTTAGACCCGAAAAAACACGTACGGTGCCACTTTCTGCCATCAAAAAGTGCTCTCAGCGGAAGCCTTTGGGTACACCTGAACTCCCTGGGGGAGCCTTTACGCAACCCCACACTCAACAGGACTCTGCGTCTTCACTCTTTCCTAACAACCCTAAACATAACCCTAACCGCAACAAGAAGCTGAACCCGAGTTAGACCCGAAAAAACACGTACGGTGCCACTTTCTGCCATCAAAAAGTGCTCTCAGCGGAAGCCTTTGGGTACACGTGAACTCCCTGGGGGAGCCTTTACGCAACCCCACACTCAACAGGACTCTGCGTCTTCACTCTTTCCTAACAACCCTAAACATAACCCTAACCGCAACAAGAAGCTGAACCCGAGTTAGACCCGAAAAAACACGTACGGTGCCACTTTCTGCCATCAAAAAGTGCTCTCAGCGGAAGCCTTTGGGTACACCTGAACTCCCTGGGGGAGCCTTTACGCAACCCCACACTCAACAGGACTCTGCGTCTTCACTCTTTCCTAACAACCCTAAACATAACCCTAACCGCAACAAGAAGCTGAACCCGAGTTAGACCCGAAAAAACACGTACGGTGCCACTTTCTGCCATCAAAAAGTGCTCTCAGCGGAAGCCTTTGGGTACACCTGAACTCCCTGGGGGATCCTTTACGCAACCCCACACTCAACAGGACTCTGCGTCTTCACTCTTTCCTAACAACCCTAAACATAACCCTAACTGCAACAAGAAGCTGAACCCGAGTTAGACCCGAAAAAACACGTACGGTGCCACTTTCTGCCATCAAAAAGTGCTCTCAGCGGAAGCCTTTGGGTACACCTGAACTCCCTGGGGGAGCCTTTACGCAACCCCACACTCAACAGGACTCTGCGTCTTCACTCTTTCCTAACAACCCTAAACATAACCCTAACCGCAACAAGAAGCTGAACCCGAGTTAGACCCGAAAAAACACGTACGGTGCCACTTTCTGCCATCAAAAAGTGCTCTCAGCGGAAGCCTTTGGGTACACGTGAACTCCCTGGGGGAGCCTTTACGCAACCCCACACTCAACAGGACTCTGCGCCTTCACTCTTTCCTAACAACCCTAAACATAACCCTAACCGCAACAAGAAGCTGAACCCGAGTTAGACCCGAAAAAACACGTACGGTGCCACTTTCTGCCATCAAAAAGTGCTCTCAGCGGAAGCCTTTGGGTACACCTGAACTCCCTGGGGGAGCCTTTACGCAACCCCACACTCAACAGGACTCTGCGTCTTCACTCTTTCCTAACAACCCTAAACATAACCCTAACCGCAACAAGAAGCTGAACCCGAGTTAGACCCGAAAAAACACGTACGGTGCCACTTTCTGCCATCAAAAAGTGCTCTCAGCGGAAGCCTTTGGGTACACCTGAACTCCCTGGGGGAGCCTTTACGCAACCCCACACTCAACAGGACTCTGCGTCTTCACTCTTTCCTAACAACCCTAAACATAACCCTAACCGCAACAAGAAGCTCAACCCGAGTTAGACCCGAAAAAACACGTACGGTGCCACTTTCTGCCATCAAAAAGTGCTCTCAGCGGAAGCCTTTGGGTACACCTGAACTCCCTGGGGGAGCCTTTACGCCACCCCACACTCAACAGGACTCTGCGTCTTCGCTCTTTCCTAACAACCCTAAACATAACCCTAACCGCAACAAGAAGCTGAACCCGAGTTAGACCCGAAAAAACACGTACGGTGCCACTTTCTGCCATCAAAAAGTGCTCTCAGCGGAAGCCTTTGGGTACACCTGAACTCCCTGGGGGAGCCTTTACGCAACCCCACACTCAACAGGACTCTGCGTCTTCACTCTTTCCTAACAACCCTAAACATAACCCTAACCGCAACAAGAAGCTCAACCCGAGTTAGACCCGAAAAAACACGTACGGTGCCACTTTCTGCCATCAAAAAGTGCTCTCAGCGGAAGCCTTTGGGTACACCTGAACTCCCTGGGGGAGCCTTTACGCAACCCCACACTCAACAGGACTCTGCGTCTTCACTCTTTCCTAACAACCCTAAACATAACCCTAACCGCAACAAGAAGCTGAACCCGAGTTAGACCCGAAAAAACACGTACGGTGCCACTTTCTGCCATCAAAAAGTGCTCTCAGCGGAAGCCTTTGGGTACACGTGAACTCCCTGGGGGAGCCTTTACGCAACCCCACACTCAACAGGACTCTGCGTCTTCACTCTTTCCTAACAACCCTAAACATAACCCTAACCGCAACAAGAAGCTGAACCCGAGTTAGACCCGAAAAAACACGTACGGTGCCACTTTCTGCCATCAAAAAGTGCTCTCAGCGGAAGCCTTTGGGTACACCTGAACTCCCTGGGGGAGCCTTTACGCAACCCCACACTCAACAGGACTCTGCGTCTTCACTCTTTCCTAACAACCCTAAACATAACCCTAACCGCAACAAGAAGCTGAACCCGAGTTAGACCCGAAAAAACACGTACGGTGCCACTTTCTGCCATCAAAAAGTGCTCTCAGCGGAAGCCTTTGGGTACACCTGAACTCCCTGGGGGAGCCTTTACGCAACCCCACACTCAACAGGACTCTGCGTCTTCACTCTTTCCTAACAACCCTAAACATAACCCTAACCGCAACAAGAAGCTGAACCCGAGTTAGACCCGAAAAAACACGTACGGTGCCACTTTCTGCCATCAAAAAGTGCTCTCAGCGGAAGCCTTTGGGTACACCTGAACTCCCTGGGGGAGCCTTTACGCAACCCCACACTCAACAGGACTCTGCGTCTTCGCTCTTTCCTAACAACCCTAAACATAACCCTAACCGCAACAAGAAGCTGAACCCGAGTTAGACCCGAAAAAACACGTACGGTGCCACTTTCTGCCATCAAAAAGTGCTCTCAGCGGAAGCCTTTGGGTACACCTGAACTCCCTGGGGGAGCCTTTACGCAACCCCACACTCAGCAGGACTCTGCGTCTTCACTCTTTCCTAACAACCCTAAACATAACCCTAACCGCAACAAGAAGCTGAACCCGAGTTAGACCCGAAAAAACACGTACGGTGCCACTTTCTGCCATCAAAAAGTGCTCTCAGCGGAAGCCTTTGGGTACACCTGAACTCCCTGGGGGAGCCTTTACACAACCCCACACTCAACAGGACTCTGCGTCTTCACTCTTTCCTAACAACCCTAAACATAACCCTAACCGCAACAAGAAGCTGAACCCGAGTTAGACCCGAAAAACACGTACGGTGCCACTTTCTGCAATCAAAAAGTGCTCTCAGCGGAAGCCTTTGGGTACACGTGAACTCCCTGGGGGAGCCTTTACGCAACCCCACACTCAACAGGACTCTGCGTCTTCACTCTTTCCTAACAACCCTAAACATAACCCTAACCGCAACAAGAAGCTGAACCCGAGTTAGACCCGAAAAAACACGTACGGTGCCACTTTCTGCCATCAAAAAGTGCTCTGAGCGGAAGCCTTTGGGTACACCTGAACTCCCTGGGGGAGCCTTTACGCAACCCCACACTCAACAGGACTCTGCGTCTTCACTCTTTCCTAACAACCCTAAACATAACCCTAACCGCAACAAGAAGCTGAACCCGAGTTAGACCCGAAAAAACACGTACGGTGCCACTTTCTGCCATCAAAAAGTGCTCTCAGCGGAAGCCTTTGGGTACACCTGAACTCCCTGGGGGACCCTTTACGCAACCCCACACTCAACAGGACTCTGCGTCTTCACTCTTTCCTAACAACCCTAAACATAACCCTAACCGCAACAAGAAGCTGAACCCGAGTTAGACCCGAAAAAACACGTACGGTGCCACTTTCTGCCATCCAAAAGTGCTCTCAGCGGAAGCCTTTGGGTACACCTGAACTCCCTGGGGGAGCCTTTACGCAACCCCACACTCAACAGGACTCTGCGTCTTCGCTCTTTCCTAACAACCCTAAACATAACCCTAACCGCAACAAGAAGCTGAACCCGAGTTAGACCCGAAAAAACACGTACGGTGCCACTTTCTGCCATCAAAAAGTGCTCTCAGCGGAAGCCTTTGGGTACACCTGAACTCCCTGGGGGAGCCTTTACGCAACCCCACACTCAACAGGACTCTGCGTCTTCACTCTTTCCTAACAACCCTAAACATAACCCTAACCGCAACAAGAAGCTGAACCCGAGTTAGACCCGAAAAAACACGTACGGTGCCACTTTCTGCCATCCAAAAGTGCTCTCAGCGGAAGCCTTTGGGTACACCTGAACTCCCTGGGGGAGCCTTTACGCAACCCCACACTCAACAGGACTCTGCGTCTTCGCTCTTTCCTAACAACCCTAAACATAACCCTAACCGCAACAAGAATCTGAACCCGAGTTAGACCCGAAAAAACACGTACGGTGCCACTTTCTGCCATCCAAAAGTGCTCTCAGCGGAAGCCTTTGGGTACACCTGAACTCCCTGGGGGAGCCTTTACGCAACCCCACACTCAACAGGACTCTGCGTCTTCACTCTTTCCTAACAACCCTAAACATAACCCTAACCGCAACAAGAAGCTGAACCCGAGTTAGACCCGAAAAAACACGTACGGTGCCACTTTCTGCCATCAAAAAGTGCTCTCAGCGGAAGCCTTTGGGTACACCTGAACTCCCTGGGGGAGCCTTTACGCAACCCCACACTCAACAGGACTCTGCGTCTTCGCTCTTTCCTAACAACCCTAAACATAACCCTAACCGCAACAAGAAGCTGAACCCGAGTTAGACCCGAAAAAACACGTACGGTGCCACTTTCTGCCATCAAAAAGTGCTCTCAGCGGAAGCCTTTGGGTACACCTGAACTCCCTGGGGGAGCCTTTACGCAACCCCACACTCAGCAGGACTCTGCGTCTTCACTCTTTCCTAACAACCCTAAACATAACCCTAACCGCAACAAGAAGCTGAACCCGAGTTAGACCCGAAAAAACACGTACGGTGCCACTTTCTGCCATCAAAAAGTGCTCTCAGCGGAAGCCTTTGGGTACACCTGAACTCCCTGGGGGAGCCTTTACACAACCCCACACTCAACAGGACTCTGCGTCTTCACTCTTTCCTAACAACCCTAAACATAACCCTAACCGCAACAAGAAGCTGAACCCGAGTTAGACCCGAAAAACACGTACGGTGCCACTTTCTGCAATCAAAAAGTGCTCTCAGCGGAAGCCTTTGGGTACACGTGAACTCCCTGGGGGAGCCTTTACGCAACCCCACACTCAACAGGACTCTGCGTCTTCACTCTTTCCTAACAACCCTAAACATAACCCTAACCGCAACAAGAAGCTGAACCCGAGTTAGACCCGAAAAAACACGTACGGTGCCACTTTCTGCCATCAAAAAGTGCTCTGAGCGGAAGCCTTTGGGTACACCTGAACTCCCTGGGGGAGCCTTTACGCAACCCCACACTCAACAGGACTCTGCGTCTTCACTCTTTCCTAACAACCCTAAACATAACCCTAACCGCAACAAGAAGCTGAACCCGAGTTAGACCCGAAAAAACACGTACGGTGCCACTTTCTGCCATCAAAAAGTGCTCTCAGCGGAAGCCTTTGGGTACACCTGAACTCCCTGGGGGAGCCTTTACGCAACCCCACACTCAACAGGACTCTGCGTCTTCACTCTTTCCTAACAACCCTAAACATAACCCTAACCGCAACAAGAAGCTGAACCCGAGTTAGACCCGAAAAAACACGTACGGTGCCACTTTCTGCCATCCAAAAGTGCTCTCAGCGGAAGCCTTTGGGTACACCTGAACTCCCTGGGGGAGCCTTTACGCAACCCCACACTCAACAGGACTCTGCGTCTTCGCTCTTTCCTAACAACCCTAAACATAACCCTAACCGCAACAAGAAGCTGAACCCGAGTTAGACCCGAAAAAACACGTACGGTGCCACTTTCTGCCATCAAAAAGTGCTCTCAGCGGAAGCCTTTGGGTACACCTGAACTCCCTGGGGGAGCCTTTACGCAACCCCACACTCAACAGGACTCTGCGTCTTCACTCTTTCCTAACAACCCTAAACATAACCCTAACCGCAACAAGAAGCTGAACCCGAGTTAGACCCGAAAAAACACGTACGGTGCCACTTTCTGCCATCCAAAAGTGCTCTCAGCGGAAGCCTTTGGGTACACCTGAACTCCCTGGGGGAGCCTTTACGCAACCCCACACTCAACAGGACTCTGCGTCTTCGCTCTTTCCTAACAACCCTAAACATAACCCTAACCGCAACAAGAAGCTGAACCCGAGTTAGACCCGAAAAAACACGTACGGTGCCACTTTCTGCCATCCAAAAGTGCTCTCAGCGGAAGCCTTTGGGTACACCTGAACTCCCTGGGGGAGCCTTTACGCAACCCCACACTCAACAGGACTCTGCGTCTTCACTCTTTCCTAACAACCCTAAACATAACCCTAACCGCAACAAGAAGCTGAACCCGAGTTAGACCCGAAAAAACACGTACGGTGCCACTTTCTGCCATCAAAAAGTGCTCTCAGCGGAAGCCTTTGGGTACACCTGAACTCCCTGGGGGAGCCTTTACGCAACCCCACACTCAACAGGACTCTGCGTCTTCGCTCTTTCCTAACAACCCTAAACATAACCCTAACCGCAACAAGAAGCTGAACCCGAGTTAGACCCGAAAAAACACGTACGGTGCCACTTTCTGCCATCAAAAAGTGCTCTCAGCGGAAGCCTTTGGGTACACCTGAACTCCCTGGGGGAGCCTTTACGCAACCCCACACTCAACAGGACTCTGCGTCTTCACTCTTTCCTAACAACCCTAAACATAACCCTAACCGCAACAAGAAGCTGAACCCGAGTTAGACCCGAAAAAACACGTACGGTGCCACTTTCTGCCATCAAAAAGTGCTCTCAGCGGAAGCCTTTGGGTACACCTGAACTCCCTGGGGGAGCCTTTACGCAACCCCACACTCAACAGGACTCTGCGTCTTCACTCTTTCCTAACAACCCTAAACATAACCCTAACCGCAACAAGAAGCTGAACCCGAGTTAGACCCGAAAAAACACGTACGGTGCCACTTTCTGCCATCAAAAAGTGCTCTCAGCGGAAGCCTTTGGGTACACCTGAACTCCCTGGGGGAGCCTTTACGCAACCCCACACTCAACAGGACTCTGCGTCTTCACTCTTTCCTAACAACCCTAAACATAACCCTAACCGCAACAAGAAGCTGAACCCGAGTTAGACCCGAAAAAACACGTACGGTGCCACTTTCTGCCATCAAAAAGTGCTCTCAGCGGAAGCCTTTGGGTACACGTGAACTCCCTGGGGGAGCCTTTACGCAACCCCACACTCAACAGGACTCTGCGTCTTCACTCTTTCCTAACAACCCTAAACATAACCCTAACCGCAACAAGAAGCTGAACCCGAGTTAGACCCGAAAAAACACGTACGGTGCCACTTTCTGCCATCAAAAAGTGCTCTCAGCGGAAGCCTTTGGGTACACCTGAACTCCCTGGGGGAGCCTTTACGCAACCCCACACTCAACAGGACTCTGCGTCTTCACTCTTTCCTAACAACCCTAAACATAACCCTAACCGCAACAAGAAGCTGAACCCGAGTTAGACCCGAAAAAACACGTACGGTGCCACTTTCTGCCATCAAAAAGTGCTCTCAGCGGAAGCCTTTGGGTACACCTGAACTCCCTGGGGGATCCTTTACGCAACCCCACACTCAACAGGACTCTGCGTCTTCACTCTTTCCTAACAACCCTAAACATAACCCTAACCGCAACAAGAAGCTGAACCCGAGTTAGACCCGAAAAAACACGTACGGTGCCACTTTCTGCCATCAAAAAGTGCTCTCAGCGGAAGCCTTTGGGTACACCTGAACTCCCTGGGGGAGCCTTTACGCAACCCCACACTCAACAGGACTCTGCGTCTTCGCTCTTTCCTAACAACCCTAAACATAACCCTAACCGCAACAAGAAGCTCAACCCGAGTTAGACCCGAAAAAACACGTACGGTGCCACTTTCTGCCATCAAAAAGTGCTCTCAGCGGAAGCCTTTGGGTACACCTGAACTCCCTGGGGGAGCCTTTACGCAACCCCACACTCAACAGGACTCTGCGTCTTCACTCTTTCCTAACAACCCTAAACATAACCCTAACCGCAACAAGAAGCTGAACCCGAGTTAGACCCGAAAAAACACGTACGGTGCCACTTTCTGCCATCAAAAAGTGCTCTCAGCGGAAGCCTTTGGGTACACCTGAACTCCCTGGGGGAGCCTTTACACAACCCCACACTCAACAGGACTCTGCGTCTTCACTCTTTCCTAACAACCCTAAACATAACCCTAACCGCAACAAGAAGCTGAACCCGAGTTAGACCCGAAAAACACGTACGGTGCCACTTTCTGCCATCAAAAAGTGCTCTCAGCGGAAGCCTTTGGGTACACCTGAACTCCCTGGGGGAGCCTTTACGCAACCCCACACTCAACAGGACTCTGCGTCTTCACTCTTTCCTAACAACCCTAAACATAACCCTAACCGCAACAAGAAGCTGAACCCGAGTTAGACCCGAAAAAACACGTACGGTGCCACTTTCTGCCATCAAAAAGTGCTCTGAGCGGAAGCCTTTGGGTACACCTGAACTCCCTGGGGGAGCCTTTACGCAACCCCACACTCAACAGGACTCTGCGTCTTCACTCTTTCCTAACAACCCTAAACATAACCCTAACCGCAACAAGAAGCTGAACTTGAGTTAGACCCGAAAAAACACGTACGGTGCCACTTTCTGCCATCAAAAAGTGCTCTCAGCGGAAGCCTTTGGGTACACCTGAACTCCCTGGGGGAGCCTTTACGCAACCCCACACTCAACAGGACTCTGCGTCTTCACTCTTTCCTAACAACCCTAAACATAACCCTAACCGCAACAAGAAGCTGAACCCGAGTTAGACCCGAAAAAACACGTACGGTGCCACTTTCTGCCATCCAAAAGTGCTCTCAGCGGAAGCCTTTGGGTACACCTGAACTCCCTGGGGGAGCCTTTACGCAACCCCACACTCAACAGGACTCTGCGTCTTCGCTCTTTCCTAACAACCCTAAACATAACCCTAACCGCAACAAGAAGCTGAACCCGAGTTAGACCCGAAAAAACACGTACGGTGCCACTTTCTGCCATCAAAAAGTGCTCTTAGTGGAAGCCTTTGGGTACACCTGAACTCCCTGGGGGAGCCTTTACGCAACCCCACACTCAACAGGACTCTGCGTCTTCACTCTTTCCTAACAACCCTAAACATAACCCTAACCGCAACAAGAAGCTGAACCCGAGTTAGACCCGAAAAAACACGTACGGTGCCACTTTCTGCCATCCAAAAGTGCTCTCAGCGGAAGCCTTTGGGTACACCTGAACTCCCTGGGGGAGCCTTTACGCAACCCCACACTCAACAGGACTCTGCGTCTTCGCTCTTTCCTAACAACCCTAAACATAACCCTAACCGCAACAAGAAGCTGAACCCGAGTTAGACCCGAAAAAACACGTACGGTGCCACTTTCTGCCATCAAAAAGTGCTCTCAGTGGAAGCCTTTGGGTACACCTGAACTCCCTGGGGGAGCCTTTACGCAACCCCACACTCAACAGGACTCTGCGTCTTCACTCTTTCCTAACAACCCTAAACATAACCCTAACCGCAACAAGAAGCTGAACCCGAGTTAGACCCGAAAAAACACGTACGATGCCACTTTCTGCCATCAAAAAGTGCTCTCAGCGGAAGCCTTTGGGTACACCTGAACTCCCTGGGGGAGCCTTTACGCAACCGCACACTCAACAGGACTCTGCGTCTTCCCTCTTTCCTAACAACCCTAAACATAACCCTAACCGCAACAAGAAGCTGAACCCGAGTTAGACCCGAAAAAACACGTACGGTGCCACTTTCTGCCATCCAAAAGTGCTCTCAGCGGAAGCCTTTGGGTACACCTGAACTCCCTGGGGGAGCCTTTACGCAACCCCACACTCAACAGGACTCTGCGTCTTCACTCTTTCCTAACAACCCTAAACATAACCCTAACCGCAACAAGAAGCTGAACCCGAGTTAGACCCGAAAAAACACGTACGGTGCCACTTTCTGCCATCAAAAAGTGCTCTCAGCGGAAGCCTTTGGGTACACCTGAACTCCCTGGGGGAGCCTTTACGCAACCCCGCACTCAACAGGACTCTGCGTCTTCACTCTTTCCTAACAACCCTAAACATAACCCTAACCGCAACAAGAAGCTGAACCCGAGTTAGACCCGAAAAAACACGTACGGTGCCACTTTCTGCCATCCAAAAGTGCTCTCAGCGGAAGCCTTTGGGTACACGTGAACTCCCTGGGGGAGCCTTTACGCAACCCCACACTCAACAGGACTCTGCGTCTTCACTCTTTCCTAACAACCCTAAACATAACCCTAACCGCAACAAGAAGCTGAACCCGAGTTAGACCCGAAAAAACACGTACGGTGCCACTTTCTGCCATCAAAAAGTGCTCTCAGCGGAAGCCTTTGGGTACACCTGAACTCCCTGGGGGAGCCTTTACGCAACCCCACACTCAACAGGACTCTGCGTCTTCACTCTTTCCTAACAACCCTAAACATAACCCTAACCGCAACAAGAAGCTCAACCCGAGTTAGACCCGAAAAAACACGTACGGTGCCACTTTCTGCCATCCAAAAGTGCTCTCAGCGGAAGCCTTTGGGTACACCTGAACTCCCTGGGGGAGCCTTTACGCAACCCCACACTCAACAGGACTCTGCGTCTTCACTCTTTCCTAACAACCCTAAACATAACCCTAACCGCAACAAGAAGCTGAACCCGAGTTAGACCCGAAAAAACACGTACGGTGCCACTTTCTGCCATCAAAAAGTGATCTCAGCGGAAGCCTTTGGGTACACCTGAACTCCCTGGGGGAGCCTTTACGCAACCCCACACTCAACAGGACTCTGCGTCTTCGCTCTTTCCTAACAACCCTAAACATAACCCTAACCGCAACAAGAAGCTGAACCCGAGTTAGACCCGAAAAAACACGTACGGTGCCACTTTCTGCCATCAAAAAGTGATCTCAGCGGAAGCCTTTGGGTACACCTGAACTCCCTGGGGGAGCCTTTACGCAACCCCACACTCAACAGGACTCTGCGTCTTCGCTCTTTCCTAACAACCCTAAACATAACCCTAACCGCAACAAGAAGCTGAACCCGAGTTAGACCCGAAAAAACACGTACGGTGCCACTTTCTGCCATCAAAAAGTGCTCTCAGCGGAAGCCTTTGGGTACACCTGAACTCCCTGGGGGAGCCTTTACGCAACCCCACACTCAACAGGACTCTGCGTCTTCACTCTTTCCTAACAACCCTAAACATAACCCTAACCGCAACAAGAAGCTGAACCCGAGTTAGACCCGAAAAAACACGTACGGTGCCACTTTCTGCCATCCAAAAGTGCTCTCAGCGGAAGCCTTTGGGTACACCTGAACTCCCTGGGGGAGCCTTTACGCAACCCCACACTCAACAGGACTCTGCGTCTTCACTCTTTCCTAACAACCCTAAACATAACCCTAACCGCAACAAGAAGCTGAACCCGAGTTAGACCCGAAAAAACACGTACGGTGCCACTTTCTGCCATCAAAAAGTGCTCTCAGCGGAAGCCTTTGGGTACACCTGAACTCCCTGGGGGAGCCTTTACACAACCCCACACTCAACAGGACTCTGCGTCTTCACTCTTTCCTAACAACCCTAAACATAAGCCTAACCGGAACAAGAAGCTCAACCCGAGTTAGACCCGAAAAAAACACGTACGGTGCCACTTTCTGCCATCAAAAAGTGCTCTCAGCGGAAGCCTTTGGGTACACGTGAACTCCCTGGGGGAGCCTTTACGCAACCCCACACTCAACAGGACTCTGCGTCTTCACTCTTTCCTAACAACCCTAAACATAACCCTAACCGCAACAAGAAGCTGAACCCGAGTTAGACCCGAAAAAACACGTACGGTGCCACTTTCTGCCATCAAAAAGTGCTCTCAGCGGAAGCCTTTGGGTACACCTGAACTCCCTGGGGGAGCCTTTACGCAACCCCACACTCAACAGGACTCTGCGTCTTCACTCTTTCCTAACAACCCTAAACATAACCCTAACCGCAACAAGAAGCTGAACCCGAGTTAGACCCGAAAAAACACGTACGGTGCCACTTTCTGCCATCCAAAAGTGCTCTCAGCGGAAGCCTTTGGGTACACCTGAACTCCCTGGGGGAGCCTTTACGCAACCCCACACTCAACAGGACTCTGCTTCTTCACTCTTTCCTAACAACCCTGAACATAACCCTAACCGCAACAAGAAGCTGAACCCGAGTTAGACCCGAAAAAACACGTACGGTGCCACTTTCTGCCATCAAAAAGTGCTCTCAGCGGAAGCCTTTGGGTACACCTGAACTCCCTGGGGGAGCCTTTACGCAACCCCACAC